>NW_027397129.1:4675482-4677843 GCF_003265705.2 Callorhinus ursinus
TAATTGTTTGTATTTCTTTGGTGTTGGTTATGATCTCTTCTCTTTCATTCATGATTTTGTTGATTTGGGTCATTTCTCTTTTCTTTTTGATCAGTCTGGCCAGGGGTTTATCAATCTTGTTAATTCTTTCAAAGAACCAGCTCCTAGTTTCGTTGATCTGTTCTACTGTTCTTTTGGTTTCTAGTTCATTGATTTCTGCTCTGATCTTTATGATTTCTCTTCTCCTGCTGGGTTTAGGCTTTATTTGCTGTTCTTTCTCCAGCTCCTTTAGGTGTAGGGTTAGGTTGTGTATTTGAGACCTTTCTTGTTTCTTGAGAAAGGCTTGTATTGCTATATACTTTCCTCTCAGGACCGCCTTTGCTGTATCCCAAAGATTTTGAACAGTTGTGTTTTCATTTTCATTGGTTTCCATGAATTTTTTAAATTCTTCTTTAATTTCTTGGTTGACCCATTCATTCTTTAGTAGGATGCTCTTTAGCCTCCATGTATTTGAGTTCTTTCCGACTTTCCTCTTGTGGTTGAGTTCTAGTTTCAAAGCATTGTGGTCTGAAAATATGCAGGGAATGATCCCAATCTTTTGGTACCGATTGAGACCTGATTTGTGACCTAGGATGTGATCAATTCTGGAGAATGTTCCATGGGCACTAGAGAAGAATGTGTATTCCGTTGCTTTGGGATGGAATGTTCTGAATATGTCTGTGAAGTCCATTTGGTCCAGGGTGTCATTTAAAGTCTTTATTTCCTTGTTGATCTTTTGCTTAGATGATCTGCCCATTTCAGTGAGGGGGGTGTTAAAGTCCCCCACTATTATTGTATTGTTGTCAATGTGTTTCTTTGCTTTTGTTATTAATTGCCTGATATAATTGGCTGCTCCCATGTTCGGGGCATAGATATTTACAATTGTTAGATCTTCTTGTTGGATAGACCCTTTAAGTAGGATATAGTGTCCTTCCTCATCTCTTATTACAGTCTTTGTTTTAAAATCTAGTTTGTCTGATATAAGGATTGCCACCCCAGCTTTCTTTTGATGTCCATTAGCATGGTAAATGGTTTTCCACCCCCTCACTTTCAATCTGGGGGTGTCTTTGGGTCTAAAATGAGTCTCTTGCAGACAGCATATTGATGGGTCTTGTTTTTTAATCCAATCTGATAGCCTATGTCTTTTTATTGGGGCATTGAGCCCATTTACATTCAGGGTAACTAGTGAAAGGTATGAATTTAGTGCCATTGTATTACCTGTAAGTTGACTGTTAACTGTCTGTTGTCTGTGTTCGTTTCTGCTCTTTGCTGCTTTTAGGTTCTCTCTTTGCTTAGAGGACCCCTCTCAATATTTCTTGGAGGGCTGGTTTCGTGTTTGCAAATTCCTTTAGTTTTTGTTTGTTCTGGAAGCTTTTTATCTCTCCTTCTATTTTCAGTGATAGCCTAGCTGGATATAGTATTCTTGGCTGCATATTTTTCTCGTTTAGTGCTCTGAAGATATCTTGCCAGTCCTTTCTGGCCTGCCACGTCTCTGTGGATAGGTCTGTTGCCAATCTAATGTTTCTACCATTGTAGGTTACATATCTCTTCTCCCGAGCTGCTTTCAGAATTTTCTCTTTGTCTCTGAGACTCGTAAGTTTTACTATTAGATGTCGGGGTGTTGACCTATTTTTATTGATTTTGAGAGGGGTTCTCTGTGCCTCCTGGATTTTAATGCCTGTTTCCTTCCTCACATTAGGGAAGTTTTCTGCTATAATTTGCTCCAATATACCTTCTGCCCCCCTCTCTCTCTCTTCTTCTTCTTCTGGGATCCCAATTATTCTAATGTTGTTTCGTCTTATCGTATCACTTATCTCTCGAATTCTGTCCTCGTGATCCTGTAGTTGTTTCTCTCTCTTTTTCTCAGCCTCTTTATTTTCCATCATTTGGTCTTCTATATCGCTGATTCTCTCTTCTGCCTCATTTATCCTAGCAGTTAGTGCCCCCATTTTTGATTGCACCTCATCAATAGCCTTTTTGATTTCGATTTGGTTAGATTTTAGTTCTTTTATTTCTCCAGAAAGGGTTTCTCTAATAACTTCCACGCTTTTTTCAAGCCCAGCTAGTATCTTTAAAGTCATGATTCTGAACTCTAGGTCCGACATCATACTAATGTCTGTATTGAGTAGGTCCCTGGCTGAAGGTACTACCTCTTGTTCTTTTTGCTGAGGTGATTTCTTTCGTCTTGTCATTTTGTCCAGAGGAGAATAGATGAATGAGAGAACGAAATGCTAACAGGTTTACAACGTCCCCAGCAAATATACTGTATACAAATCAGAAAAGACCTGAAACCAGGGGAAAAGAAAGGGAAAGAAAGAAAAAAGAAAGAGAAAAAAGAAAAAA